>NC_035167.2:4717406-4750412 GCF_001659605.2 Manihot esculenta | reverse complement strand
TTTTAAATTATAGTTGATTTTTAATTTTTTGGTATAGAACACTTTAATTCTCCAATTTATGTTTTTAATTTCTAACTAATATTGGTATAAAGATTAAATTATTAATTCTGAATTAATAAAAATTGAAATATATTTTAAGAGAAATTAATATTAGAATTTTTTTATAATTAACTTTTCTTTTAAAAAATTCTAAATTTTACTAATTTTTACCTTTGTATTCTGAAATTGTTTTATAATTTCATCTTGATATGTGATTATCGAATTAATTATTTTTTGTCAATATCAATTCTTAATTTTAAAATTGAGAATTCTATTAAATTGTGTCAATCCCTATGCATTGTTCTTGAATCTAATTGCAACTCTTCAAAAGCTGCAAATTGATAGTTGATTGCTTGTTTCTATATGTTGGAGATTGAAAAGACAATAATGCTTTTTCCACATCTCCGGTCTCACTAACTCTAAGAGCTCTTAATCGCAAGGCAAAGTAAGAGGCCCTTTGCTTGTTAACCCAAACTCTTCTTCTGCCATATTGCTTGGCAACAAATTTCCAAGACAAAAAAACTGAAATAATATTCATTAATTATATTAAAATTTAACAACTAAATATAATTTATTCTAAAAAAACTTCATTCTAACTTTTTACACATGTATAAACAGCTAAAATACTCAAGACTTTATTGCTTTCGAAATTATAAAAGAGTGCTCTATAATTTCAAGTATTTTTAATTTCAGGATCTGATATTGACTTTATTCTGTATCACTCTGTCACAAAGTAAATATCAGATCCCTGAAATAAAAAAAAATGGGAGAAACTTGTAATTCTTTGTATTTAAAAAAAAAAAACATTTTGACGTTAAAAAAAAAGCAAAATCTATAATGGGGTTTACAAAATTTATCCAAAATATTGCAGTATATCAAACAGGGAGCTCTGCCTCTCCTCCTCCCTGTGCACTGAAGATGCATGATCATAAGCTCCTTCAACAGGCATAGGTTGATTTGAAGAGCTAGGTTGAGCATCAAATTCTCTAGTACTTTTCTCAGCAGCTGCAGATTCGAGCAAAGGACTGGATTCCTCAGCTATCACTAAAAGATAACCATTCATGTCTGCCGTCACCATGTAGTTAATATCAGAAACTTATTCACACATCCAAATACAGGTTCCTCAGCTGGCACATAAAGATGATCATTCATGGTGGTCGTCTGGATGCTGTTAATATCCCAAACTTGATCTCCATTTCCATGGATGAGTTCCTGACCAGTTGGCATTAAAAGATGATAATTTATGGAGGACGTCTGCATGGAGTTAATATTCCAAACTTGATCCTCACGTCCATAGATGGGTTGAAAGCCATTGCTATAATGAGAAGGAGGTTGACAGATTTGGATTGGTTGCACACTATAGACAAAGTTGTTGTTGAATGTGTTGTTTATTGGCGGAGGATCATTGTCAACGGTATCCAAGATTGGCTGAGGAGGATCAGACCAAAGAGGAGGCAGCAAATAAGACCCATAACCATTCTCATATTCTTGGGAAATCATCAAAGAATTATCACACAGTAGAGACTGTGCAGTGAAAACATCATCAGCTTTTGGAATTTCTGTTTCAGCAATATTTACAGTTCCTCCATCTTTATCGTTCTTGTTTTTCTTGTCTTCTGCTTTGTTGCTGTAGATCTTGCATAGAACCCATTCATCCAACTAACCCACAAAAAATATAAACACATAAATTTTTTTTTTTCTAGTTAAGATAATTTATCTATAGTTAACATAATTTATCTATAATTACAAGAATTTTTAAAATTTATATTAAAATATTGGCATGGAAATCTCATTAATTTATTATAATATTTTTAAAATTTTAAAAAATTTAATAATTAGTCACTGTGTTAATTTAATTTCAATGGGACTAACAATGGATATTTTTTTTTATAATTAATGAATGAATAAAATGTTAAAACTATGAGAAAAATTAATTAATAAATTTTTTAAAATTTTGAAGATGTTTTCTGTGAACAAACTAATAAAATGAACTAAATAATAATTTATTTTAAAGAAAAAAATGATGAATACCTGCTTAGGCTGCAGCGGGTTTTTGCCTCTGGCCGTAGCGCCTGAAGGAACAAGGCTTTGATGAAGAAGATATTCATGCATCTTCCAGTTGGTTTTGGTTCCATCACGCTGCTTCCCCTCATAATAATCCAAAGATTTTCTGAATCCCAGAGGTTTTTTTCCATCTAGGATTGCTTTATCACTTCCTGTAGGCTTCCAATATCCTAATTCCCCTGCGTTTCGTTTCGGTCTAGATCCATTCGGGTACTTTTTCTCCCTACTCGTGAAAAAATACCACTGGCTTTCTCTTTCTCTATTCAGTTTATAGGTTTTTGCAGCAAAACAAAGGAATAAAAAACCTTTATTGAAGAAGAAGAAGAACATGCACGCATGCAAAATTAATTCGATGTACCTGCCAGCTGTTGAGGGCTATAGTTATATAAATCAACCACATGAATCCTATTAGGAGGCAAGGGTTCATTGCTGATCTTTCTCAGCAAATAATAACGAATCAACTCATCATCACTAGGAGCAAACCGATATCCAACAGGCAACGAGTTGAAATATCTCTCAACGTCATCGCTACTAGTATTGCAATCTGCAGCAACTCCTTTGTTCTTGTTCTGATTTTGTTCCATTAGATTGACACCAAACACAAAATCAGAGAAGGTTTTGAATGAACGTATGTGTTCGTGTGGCTGTTGAAGTATTAATATGTTTGTGTCGATTTTTCAGACCATTACTCAGAAAAATTAGGTTTCCTTCTCTTAATGGAAATATGCATGAGGAAGTGTAATTAGATTAGGAGCAGGATTTCGAAATAATAGCCGTGTTTTGTGCTAATTCAAAATTGTTATGTTGTTATTATTAATTATGGATGCAGAGTTGTGGAAGGATTAGAAGTACTTGTTCAAGTATTTCTATAACATATTTTTCTTTTTTTTTTTCTGCAGAGTGGACAGCGAAGTAACCCTTTTCAGATTTTGCTTGTTTCTGTGTTTCCGATGGGTTGTGGGTGATTATTTTTCTCCTCATAGCGGCTTGCTTCTGCCATTTTCTTTCCATTTTGAGAAGCTTCTTGGGACTGATCATCTTGGTATTAAGTTGGTAGTGGAATTTGAATGAAGAAAAATCAGTAACGATAAAGTTCTTAAGATGAGAGTGAGACATAGAGAAGAAAATCTCTAGCCATCAGAATCACCAACATCATGGAATCCCCAAGAGCTGCTACCATGCAAAGCCCTAATATGAGGTACGCTTAATTTTATCTCAAATTACGAAAATCTTCATTACCCTGTTGCTAAAAATAGATTGAAAACACAGCATGATTTTCTTTATTATTTTAATTAGGTTTCGAGTGGGTTGCAATTTGTAACCTCATCTAATCACTCCACAGCCAGAGAATGAAAGCTCAATTCTAGTCGTCTTTTAATTAACAATACAAAGGGTGTTAGGAATTTTTTTGGAAGAACTGTGTCAATGGTAACTCATCATTTATAATTTTGGTTCCTAATCTCTTTTCTATATTTTGAACTGATTCTCTTATGTTAAAATGATGCGTGTAGGTTGATTCGTTGGACACAGCATTTCACATTTTGTGATTTGAAAATTATGAGGAATTACAATAATTGGGAAGGAACGAAATTTTTATGAAAAATATGAATTTACAATTGTATATGCATCTTTACAAATCTAACTGTGACTCTTTAGCAGCTGCAAATTGGTAATTGATGTCTTGTTGCTTGATGCTGGAAAGGCAAAGATGATGAACAACAATTGCTAGCTATGGACACAAGCCATGCTCTCTCTACATCTCTAGTAGCGTTCTGTCTGATCAGAGAAATTGCATATTCCATAAGATCTGCATCGCAAGTTAGTGTGAGTGGCCCCTCACTTTGCAATCCAAACTCTTCTTCTGCCATGTTGAATAGGTCTCTCATGATTTCATTGTTAAGATATTCCAGGGGAAGAAGGAAACGTTTTTTATCTGTGGAGTACACAACAAAATGGCCTTTCTCAGCTATTGATGAAGTATCTATACTTCCAATGTTTTGTGATGATGTGATTCTTCTTCGCCTCACAGCAGCCATCTTCTGCCATTTCTTGGCCAATTTCAGAAGTTTCTTGGTACTGATCATCTTGTTAGTCTATAAGAATGGAAGATTATGAGGGAAATAAAGTAAGAAAGCTTTAGATTCTAAAATACTGAATGCTACTTTTGATGGGTAGAAGGGAAAATAGGTGACTTGGTTATATATTCACACGGCCAGACAATCCATTTCATGCAGCTCCCACAATGCTGGGGTGCATGAAAGCAAACCCATGTGATAGGTGGTTGTGAAAGATTGTTTACAAGGTTGGCAATGTTTGATAATGAACCCATCTAGTTGAGCATAAGCATGTAATACATACATCCTTCTGTCTAATGGTTTAGCAGCAAAAAAGAATGGTGGGTCATGATCACATATCATAAGCTATTTGAACCACAAACAATGAAGATAAACTTATAAGCTCATTTGAATTTGGGTCTATTTTCTATGGGTACATTTAATGAAAGCCGATCTGTGTTTAAGAAATTCAACTATTAGTGAAAGTTTGGAAGTTTGTTCAATCTTAGTGCTGTGGCCTTGACAAATATGTGCTAGTATGTCTTGGAACAGCCAAAAAGACACATGGAATTTTTTGGCTCACATATGACATTGAGATACTTGTAACTTGGTTGGCAGCCAAATTAACTTCCTTGTCCCTTGACTTGCTTATTGATGGTGAGAGAAATTTTTTTTTTTCCTATCTGAAAATTAAGAAATAAGTAAAAAAATGAAATCGACAGGCAAAAGCAACACTAGAGATGTAGCTAAATGTATAGAAAATGTTAGAATCATGAAGAAGATAAGTAGACTTCATTCTACTTAGTGAGTTTCATTTCATACTTTTTGCCTCATGATTTTTTCCCCTTCTTTTGGGTGAGTTTCACTTTCTGTTCAGCTGGTAAGATCTGCAAAACATGGGAAAAATGTTTCTCTTAGGGACCCTCTAATACAATTAAGTTGGAGTTAATCCATTTGTCTAGAAAGAATGGACAAAATTTTAGAGTAGAGAGAACAAGAATAAGTTTGACTAGAGATATTATTACTAAATAATTACTTTGTATTAGTACATCAATTAAATGAACAGAAACAGACTATAAGAAAAAGAAACCATGTTTGTTTAAATGAAGATTATTGTTCTGCTTATAACTCGATGCACTCCTTGAACAATTTCCAACTTGCATTAGCCGAAGCTAGCTTTTCTTCTGCCTTATACCAGTCTTTAACTACTTTCTGGTTGAAGTCCAGTGAACTTCTTATGCTCTAACAGCTTTTCTTTCTTGAAAATCAAGCTCTAAATTCAATCTTTAATTCTTCCTCTTCCTCAGATATCATGAAAAGCTTAGCCTTTGAAGAATGGATCAGTTCTTGTACTTGGGCTGGATGTTTACTTTATTCAGCTTTCTTGACTTCTTGAAAAGAGCTGCTCTTTGAGCTTGGGTTCCCTCTGCAGTGGTCATAGAGCTAGAAACACTCCCCTTGATTTCTGCTAAACGGTCCATAGACTTTTGCAGGCTTTGCTTTCTCCTATAAATTAGAAAAATAATAAGTCAAAGTGTTGATAATATTTTCAATTTCGTTGCTTGATGGATAGCTTCTAATGACGTATTGAAGTAATCTCTTAATGCCTGCTTCTGCTGCTACAAAGAGTCAAAGAAGGGATTATATCCTGACTTTTTTTACTTCAATGGGGTTGGAATATTCTAAAAAGAATATTCTAAAAACTTGACAATACCTTATAAGGGAGTTTCTGTAATTTTCTTGGGAAAAGGGTGTCAGTGGTAACTCAGCCTTTAATTTTGGTTCATAATCTCTTGGTATACATTTTAAACTGATTCTCATATGTCAAAATGATATGTGTAGGTTGATTTATTGGACACAACAATTCATCTATTGTGATTTGAAAATTATGGGTACTGACAATAATTGGGCAGGAACAAAAATTTTGTATTCTTTTATGAAATATATAAATGTACAATTGTATGTGCATCTTTACAAATCTAATTGTGACTCTTCAGAAGCTGCAAATTGGTAGTTGATGGCTTATGGCTTGATGCTGGAAATGGAAAGAAGATGAGCAGCAACTGGTACCTATGAACACCAGCAATGCTCTTTCCACATCTTTAGTAGCTCTTCGTCTAAGCAAAGCAACTGCATATTCCATAAGGTCTGCATCACATGGTAGTGTGAGTGGCCCCTCACTTTGCAATCCAAACTCTTCTTCTGCCATGTTCAAGAGCTCTTTGATGATTTCATTGTTAAGATATTCCAAGGGAAGAAGGAAGCGTTTTTTATCAGTAGAGTACACAACAAAATGGCCTTTCTCAGCTACTGATGCAGTATCTGTACTTCCAACATTTTGTGAGGATGTGATTCTTCTTCGCCTGATGGCAGCCATCTTCTGCCATTTCCTGGCCAATTTCAGAAGTTTGTTGCTACTGATCATCTTGTTAATCTTCTTTAAGAACTGAAAGTTGGGAGGGAAATAAAGGAAGAGGCCTTTATATTCTAAAGGAAAATTGTTGAATGCTTTTCTTTTGATGGGTATAAGGGAAAGTATTGACTTGGTTATATATTTACAAGGCCAGACAATCCATTTCATGGAGCTTCCACAAGGCAGGGGTGCATGAAAGCAAAACCATGTGATAGGTGGTTGTGGAAGATTGTTTACAAGCTTGGCATGTTTGATAATTAACCCATCTAGTTGTAGCATAAGCATATAATATATGCATCCTTCTGTCTTATGGGTTACCAGCAAAAAATAATGGTGGGTCATGATCACATATCATAAGCTATTTGAACCACAAACAATGAAGATCAACTTATAAGTTGATTTGAATCTGGATCTACCTTTGATGTGTACATTTAATGAATTCCAATCTGTAATGTATATGAGAAATTAAACTAGTGAAAGTTGGGAACTTTGTTCAAACTTAGTGCGGTGGCCTTGACAAATATCTGGTAGTATTGGCAACACAATGCAAGCTGGACCAAGTATGTCTTGGAACTGCCAAAGTGACGCACAGAATTTTATGGCTCACATAAGACATGGAGATACTTATAAGGAAGCCCATATACTGCCCTTGTGATTTCTTTTTCTTCTTTTGGGTAAGTTCCCACTGGCTGTTTCAGCAGGTGAGACCTGCAAACATAGGAAAAATATTTCTCATGGGGACCCTCTACTATTTAAGTTAGAGTAATCCATTTGTCTAGAAAGGATTGGTAGAATTTTAAAGTTCAGAGAATAAGAACAAGAATTTGGTATGACAGATCATTTTAGGAAGTAAAGACAATGTTCATTCATTTATTTTGCAGTAGGTACTTTATTATTACTTAGTAGCGACCAAATGAAAAGAAACAGACTACATATAAAAGAAAACCATGTTTGCTTAAGCAAAGATACTTGTTCTGCTTATAACTCGATACATTCTTTGAACAATTTCCAGCTTGCGTTGGCCAAGACTAGCTTTTCTTTTGCCTTGAACCAGTTTTCATATGCTTGCTCAATTTCTCCATCTATCATCTTCTGTTCTGACAGATTAGTGGATACGGTTTTCTTGGTCGTTTCCAATTGAAATTCAGTGGACTTCTTATGCTCTATCAGCTTTTCTTTCCTGGAAATCAAACTCTGAATTTGGATATCTAATTCTTCCTTTTCTTTAGATATCTTGGATAGCCCAGCCTCTGAAGAACGGAGCTGTTCTTGTACATGAGCCAGACTTTGCTTCAGCATTATGGACTTCATAAGGAGAGATATGCTGTGAGCTTGGGTTCTCTCTGCAGTGGTCACGGAGTCAGGAACACTCCCTTTGAACTCTGTGAAACGATCCATAAGCTTTTGCAGGTTTGCTTTCTCATATAAAGTAGCAGAATTATGAGTCAAGGTGCTGACAATTTTCTCGATGTTGTTAAAGGCATTGGCTTGATGGATTTCTTCTAATGACATGTTGAAGTAGTCTCCTAATTCTTGTTTCTTTTCCTGCAAAGTGTCCTGGAAGCAAATGAATATTAGAGTAAATCTTCATTGTGGAAAATTGAATACTTCAAATGGATGAAAAGATCATAAGGGGGATTTACCTTTGTGTCTTCTGAGTTATCTTCTTCGGCTTGTGCTGGAAGCTCCATTTCTGATTTTCACCATTGCTGCTTCATTGTGAACTTCTTTGCGGCAAAAGTTCAACCTTTGGAGCTTTCAAATCCCATTTGGCACTAACTTTTCTTGCTTTTCCATGAGAGATGGAGGAACCTTGTCAAAACAATTCCCGTTTCAGGTGTTATGGCCCATGTAAATGAAAGTTCTTACAAATGGAAGAAAGAACAGCTGATCATGGAATTAAATGGTGGTGTTTTTCTTTCACTTGAAAATTATCTAATAAGTGGAACAGAGTGAAATCCACAGCAACTTCGTTGAAAACCTTTTCAAGGTATAGTAAACACTCCTCCTTTTTAACCAATAACCTATTCAAGTCTCATCACATTCAATAATTAAATATAACAGCTCTATAAAAATAATTTTTCTTTTCAGAAATATGGAGAAGGCCCGATAATTAGAGAGAATCCATACCTTATTTTTTTCCTGCTGTGGAAAATCTTCTTTGGGAACAGCATCTTCCACTTCTAATTGAGGATTGGAGACTGGCGTTGGTGGGTGACCATTTGGTAGCGGCTCCACTTTCATTGTGGCTTTGTTGGGCTTGGTCTTTTTTGGGGACACCTCATATTCTATTTCCTACAATATAATTAAGCATAAGATGAGGTAGCATAATGTATATTTTACCCATACGACAGTTATATGCATAATGTTTATTAATGAATTTTTTGATTTTGAAAGATGGATTAAAATGTTGAAAATCCAAGCTTTAAGTTGGAGATGGGCTTACCAGAATGTTGAAGCTTCTATGTCCATGTATCAAAAGATTGTCATTATCTTCAATAGTGATGGTAAAGTCATCGACGAGGACCTTTTCAGCTGGGACATCAAACAATAATTTTTTAATCCTCATTGCATTCTCTTTGTTCAACTCCTTAAAAAAACAGACAACATCTAGAAATATGTTCTTGTCTCTGTTGATAGATCCTTCATAGTTTATATGAAGCACGTTCATGTTATTTTTATTTGGATCTCCAACTGATATGATGACTCTACTTCCAGGGCCAAACCAATCTTGCTTTCTAGCAAAATTCACTAGCTGTTCTAGTTTGTCCACTTCATCAAGCAAAATTCACTAACATGTTGGCTTTGCCACCTTTTCTTGTCTTTAGAACTGTCCCATATTTTTCTGCCCCATTGCAACCCATAAAATTTTATTGTGCCAATTTCTTCCCACTTCTCGTATAGCTTGAGCTTCATTTCCTCCACTTTAGAATTCAGTTGGACTAGCTGATTGCCAACAGTTGGGGCTGCCTTTCTCAGTTTACGTACTACTTTTTTTGCTATGATTCTAATCAACTTTGATTCAGATCTGCAGATGAGAAACAAAATAGTTTTACACGTAGTTAGACGGCAGTAGTGAAAAGGAAAGGGAAAAGAAAATGGTTTAAGTTTATATCATTAAACAGTAATCAGAGAGTGTTACCTGTAATTTTCCTTGTCCCAACCGCTTATCTCTGCAACTGTCTTAAGAGCATCCTTCCACTTTTCAACCTTCTGCTTATTGTTCTTGTACTTCTCTTCATACTTTCGAAAGATTTTCTTGTAAGGACCAGTTTGCTTGGCAACATGATCAGGTCTTACATCGAAGAAAACTGGGAGAATAATGTGACCCAAGAGCTTTCTACATTTAATAATCTTCACAAGCTCATCCAAACACCACCTTGAAGCTGCATAATTCTTGGAGAAGACGATGATGGAAATTTTCGATCTTTCAATTGCTCTTAGAAGTGCTTTTGAAATGAAACTTCCTCGTGGTAGGTTTTTGTCGTCCCTGTAAGCCTTCACTTGTCTCTCTAGCAGACCAGAAAGAAGATGGTCTGTGAAGTTACCTCTGGTGTCTTGGCCACTGAAGCTGAGAAAGACTTCGAACCTCCATGAATGAGGTGCAGGAGATAGAGGAGCCGGAGAAGGAATATCAGTTATGGAGTTTAACAAAAATTTATAATCATTCAAAATCAAATTGAGTTCGAACTGAAAAATTTGTATCACTTGCAAACAGTTCATAAGAATACAATTATTAAAAGATAAAAATTTTAACAATTTTAAAAATTTTCATCACAAAAAATAAATAGTGACGGATAATTAAAATTTTAACAATTATCGATATACTATTACCTTTCGACAAATTAAAAATACAATATTAAAATATGCCTGACTTATTCAATAAAAAAATTTAAACATTTATATTAATTTATAGTTATATCCAAAATTTTAAATTTTATATAATAAAACTAAACATTTTTCAATATATCATAATTATAATAAAAAATATTAAATTACTCCTTTGATTTCATCATTTTTGTCCATATTTTCTTTTTTAGTTATTTTATAATTTATTTTATTTTTCATACATATTAAAAAATTAAATTTTAAATTTTTTTTAAAAAATTACTTTTTTGATGAAAATAAAAAATAATAATATTTTAATAAATTTTAAAAATTTGTAGATAATTGATTTATTAATAATGATAATATTTAAAAATTAATATCGAATTTCTCTAAAAATATTTTTTAATAAAATAATTTTTTATTAATTTAATTTTAATTTTAATTTTAAAAAAAATATTAATAATATATAACAATGTTACTAAAATTTCAAATTCCACAAAATGGGTTTTTTTTATGAAAAAAGTTATTTCAAATAAAGTAATTCTTTTAATTAAAAAATATTTTCCGAGTTCACAAATCTCAAACAATGTGAAAAAATTTTCCTACGCCATTGTTCCTGCTTTTTGAGATCTGGATCTGTAAAACAACAAATACTGAATTTGTCTTGTCTAATTTGGTCACATGAGTTGTCGATGATGAAGTCACTTGGAATTTGCAAATGGATGAAGGTCAAGTTATTTACAATTATTTATTAAAGTCAAGTTAATTATTTAAAATTATTTTTCACTTAATTCTAGAGTTTGATCAAGTTAATTATTTAAAATTATTTTTCACTTAATTCTAGAGTTTGATGGGTAGATCTCAATTATTTTTGGCAATTGTTATTTTTAATTAATTATTTAAATGAGAAATTTCTACTTAGACCTTTGAATGGAGAACTTTATTTATATTAAAGTTTAATTTATACTATTAAACAATAAAAAAAAATAGAAAATTATGTTTAGATTAGCTTCTACCATATTTTGTAATAAAATTACTATTATTTTAATAACATAGCAATTGTTGATTTGATAGATAAATACATTTTAAAAAGGACCATTTACAAGAAAATTTAAAATTTTTACTATTTTATAATTTAAAAATAGTAAAAATCGGATAGATCGGACAACCACCCAAAATCAGATAAAAAGTCCAATAAATCGGACGACCACTCCAAAAGTTTAGATTGGACGACCACTCAAAATCAGGTCGAACGACCACCCAAAATTAGAGATCAGATCAGAAGACCAGTTCTAACGACCAATCTAATAGACTAGGTCGGATAACTATTTTAAAATGATTAGATTGGAATCGATCGGATATTTTAGAATTTTCTTTTTTTCTCTCTCTTAACTCACATATTTTCTGTTATAACAACAATCGTATATTATGACGTATACATTTTTCAGAATACTCGATAGATCTATATATAAACACATTTCACTCAAATAAAATAATCAAGTGAATTTTTGCCTTAATCTCTCTATTTTAGATCAATTTTTTTTATAACAAGTTTAAATAAACTCAAATATAATATAAATTGATAAGAATCTAAGCCACATTTATAAATTATCATTTTTGTAAGTTATTTTATACCAAATTTATTTATTTAATACTAAATTTCTCATTGTGATTTTTTTTAATAAAAATTTAAGAGTAAAGTGCTAATGCTTAAAATTTTACTAATACGTCATATATTTATAAGAGATCTATGATACATGATATATTTATAGGAAATTCAATATTAAATGGGAGACTCTCATATTATATTAAATTTAAAATAGATCTAACTCATCAAAAATTAAATTAAAGGGAAGAGTGCTTATGATTCATATAAAAGGCAGATTACTCATTTTCACCACAGATGTGAAATTACGGTAAAATATGCTAACATTCCAATTTTTATGATTTGTGTATAATTTATAAAATTTATAATAAATTAATAACTTAACATTAAATTTTATATATCAGACCATAATATTTTAAGTTAAAATTATTTATTTTAAAAAAATAATTTTATTATATATATATATACTATTTTAGACAATTAAAAAATTTTTTAATTTGATATAGTTAAAATTTAGAATCTAAATTATTGAGTTACAAACATTAAGAGGTACATATATTAATTTTAATATAACATTAATATTAAAAAAATTATTTCTTTTATTTTTTAATTAATAGTTGGTTCTAAAATGATCTAGAATTTATAAATTAATCTAAATTTAATTTTAAATGTTTTCTATATAATATTCAAATTTCAAATAATCAATAATAACTTAAATTGCCATTTATTTATGTATTGCTTAATCTTTTAAAATGAAAATTATAATAAAAATAAATTTTTATATAAATTATTAATTAAAATTTATAAAATTATAAAATTTAATTATTATTATATAATAATAATCAAATTTAAATTGAGTTAAATAAATTTTAATTAAATTTAAAATGAATTCTAAATATCAATGATTTTAATCCGCTTTGAATTTAAATAGAATAATTTTTATGAAGACCTTACCCGTTTATATTCTAATTTTATCACATTGAAGAAAGGGAACGTTCCTATCTCCATGCAATGAACCAAGAGAAGGCTAGATTCAGAATTTTGATAATAATAAATCGTCAAAGTTGACTTATTTAAAAATGTCTTTGGGGTAGGGGTGAGCATTCAGTTGGTTCGGTTTAAAATCGAATCGAACTGAATAAATCGAAATTAAAATTTTAGTATTTAGAGAATTTGAGGAACCCAGTCCTTTGCTCGAACCTGCAGCTGCTGCTGAGAAAAGTACTAGAGAATTTGATGCTCAACCTAGCTCTTCAAATCAGCCTATGCCTGTTGAAGGAGCTTATGATCATGCATCTTCAGTGCACAGGGAGGAGGAGAGGCAGAGCTCCCTGTTTGATATGCTGCAATATTTTGGATAAATTTTGTAAACCCCATTAACCTCTCAATTTTTAAAAAATACCATAAATAAATATCTTTAAAAAATGTATATTATTTTCTGTTCCATAATTAATTTTAAAATAATATTCAGTATTTTAATTTAGTTAAAACTGTAACGACCCGGAAACCGGACCGTTACCGGCGCTAAGATCTAGATCGGCATAAGGTCGCCGGGACCCGTAGCAAGCCTAACATACATCCTGTATACCTGTTTAATCCCATAGATGATCATACATACTCATAAACCTGTAAACTTTTTCTTTCCTTTTATCAAGCTTAACCTGTGCATGCACATATCCATAAACATAAGCCACACACTGGAGCCCTCATCAAATGCTCCAATGGGGTACCATAACATACATTAAGCTTGGTTAAACATCAACATCATAAAAACATTTTATAGATCATGTGTCAAAGGGGATAACCATACACATAGGGTTAAGCACAATTTCTAATCCTCAATAACCTCATTACATAACATGACTATCCAAAACTTTTACATTACATCAACATATTTCTCATGTCCACATCTATCTATTACATAACTCAAGACTTTACTCTTCTTGACCTCCTGGTCTATCCCGTACCTGCAAATCTGGGGGTTAAGGGAGAGGGGTAACCTACTAGAGCCCAGTGAGCAGAACAATAAAAACATTACATTAAAATTCATGCCTTCATGGAATGCATCAAATCACAAACATATCACATCAAGGATGAACTTGTCACCAATAGCCCTCTACATAGTCCAACTGTGCCAGGGGATTAGAATGGGCCTCACTGGTCTTTCTCTTACATAGCATAACATAACATAACAGTCCAACTGTGCCAGGGGCGTAGAATCGGCCTCACTGGTCTTTCTCTTACATAGTGCCAGGGGCGTAGAATGGGCCTCACTGGTCTTCCATACCGTATCATCATCATATCATATCTTACGAGGACTAAAGAATCATCCAACATCCATCCACATCAACAACATAATATGCAATACAACATATTCGTGAATTCTAATGCAAACAACCTAATATATCTCATAGCATTCATGATGCATGAATCATGCTAGAACTTTCATTAATTTAAAACATAAGGTTTATTCCACTCACCTCAAGCTAGCTCTGACAAGACTCTGAAGCAGCTGTCTCACTGCTGGGGTCCTCGGTTCCTCGTGTCCGAACCTACACAGGTGGACTCAAATGAGGGACCAAACATACATGAACATAACTCTAAACTACTCCCCAAAAACCCCTTAAAACACCTTAAAACAATCATAGAAATCATACAAAGGAAGGCTGAACAGGGCACTTTCGGCGGCAGATTCGGCGGTCGAAAGTCCCTCCAGAGCCGAAAGTCATGCACCTTCGGCGGCACTTTCGGCGGTCGAAGGTTCCCTCCAGAGGCAAAAGTCCAACTTTCGGGGGCAGGGTTCGGCAGCTGAAACAAGCCACCACAGGCAGGTTCGGCGGCCGAACCTGAGTTCTTCCAAAGGGCAGAACTCAGCCTCCTCTTGTACATATTGCCTCCCAAACCATACAAACATGCATAAACCTATTCTACAACACTCCCAAACATACATAACCAAGCATACAAGCACATAGGGATCTTAAACTAGCCTAAACCCCAACAACATTGCATTAAACACACATAAATCCATATATACAACATAAACCTATACATGCCATTCTACCCCATGAATCAACTTAAAACTTACTTAAAACATGCAAGGAGGGTCGAATCTAGGCTTACCTCTTGAAAATCGAGAGGAGAAACGATCCAAACTCGAAGATGAAGAGAAATCAACCCTTTGGTCTCCAAGTTCCCAAAACTCGTTCTTTGCTCAAAAATCTTCATAACAAAGGTGAAAACTCATAAAAATCATAAAAGATTTGAAGGAAGAACTTAAGATCGGTATGAGGGCGGCGGAGACTCACCTTGGCCGAAAATAGGGAGAAAAGCTCGCCCATTCGGACATGGGGACCCCTTTATAGGTGGCTGGCCAGGCCACTTTCGGGGGCCATACGTGCCTCCGCATCCATGCCATGTTCGGCGGCCGAACGTAAGGTTCGGCGGCCGAACCTGGACTTCCCTCACTTATGTCTTCGGGGGCCTAAAGCACTCCCGAAGCGCATGTGTGTTCGGCGGTCAAACTTGAGGTTCGGCGGCCGAACCTGGGTCTTCCTCCAAGGTTATTTTCATGCAAAAACTCATTTTCTTTCTTACTTAAAATCATAAAATACATTAAAACGTTTCATAAAAACATGATTTTACCCTTATAGGGTTTTCGACATCCGAAATTCCACCGGACGGTAAGAATTCCGATACCGGAGTCTAGCCGGGTATTACAAAAACACTATTATTTAATAACTACAAAAATAATTTATAAAAAACTATTTGTTATGATATTTAATTAACTATTAACCAACCACATATTCACAACTCTACATTATTTCAAAATCCTTTTCCTAATCTAATTACACTTCCTCATGAACATTTCCATTAAGAGAAGGAAACCTAATATTTCAAAATCCTACGTGAAAAAAAGAAAGAAAATATAAAATGGAAATATTTGAATAAATACTTCTAATCCTTCCACAACTCTATATTATTTCAAAATCCCGTTCCTATTCTAAGAAGGAAACCTAATTTGTTTGAGTAATGGTCTGAAAAAATGGACACAAACATATAAATATTTCAACACCCACACATAACACATAACACATACGTTCATAAAAAACCCTTCTCTGATTTTCTGTTTTGTGTCAATCTAATGGAACAAAATCAGAACAAGAACAAAGGAGTTGCTGCAGATTGCAGTACTAGTAGCGATGACGTTGAGAGATATTTCAACTCGTTGCCTGTTGGGTATCGATTCGCTCCTAGTGATGACGAGCTGATTCGTTATTATTTACTGAGAAAGATCAACAATGAACACTTGCCTCCTAATAGAATTCATGTGGTTGATTTATATAACTATAGCCCTCAATAGCTCGCAGGTACGTCGTATTAATTTTGCATGCACGCACTTGCATGTCCTTCTTCTTCTTCAATAATGTAATTTTTTTTTTTTGGGTTTTCTTTATTTTGCTGCAGAAACCTATAAACTGAATAGAGAAAGAGAAAGCCAGTGGTTTTTTTCACGAGTAGGGAGAAAAAGTACCCGAATGGATCTACACCGAAACGAAACGCAGGGGAATTAGGATATTGGGAACCTACAGGAACTGATGAAGCAATCCTAGATGGAAAAAAACCTATGGGATTCAGAAAGTCTTTGGATTATTATGAGGGGAAGCAGCGTGATGGAACCAAAACCAACTGGAAAATGCATGAATATCTTCTTCATCAAAGCCTTGTTCCTTCAGGCGCTACGGCTAGAGGCAAAAACCCACTGCAGTCTAAGCAGGTATTCATCATTTTTTTCTTTAAAAAAATTTATTATTTAGTTCATTTCATTAGTTTGTTCAAAGATTTTATAAAATATATTAAAACATCTTCAAAATTTTAAAAATTTTATTAATTAATTTTTTATATAGTTTTAACATTTTATTCATTCATTAATTATTAAAAAAAATTTATCATTTAGTCCCATTGAAACTAAATTATTAGAGTGACTAATTATTAAATTTTTTAAAATTTTAAAAATATTATAATATATTTTTCTTTAGCTGAATGATTAATGAGATTTTCAATTTAAAAATTCTTGTAATTATAGATAAATTATGTTAACTAATCAATAGATAAATTATCTTAACTAGAAAAAAAAACAATTTTTACGGGTTTATATTTTTTGTGGGTTAGTTGGATGAATGGGTTCTATGCAAGATCTACAACAACAAAGCAGAAGACAAGAAAAACAAGAACGATGAAGATGGAGGAACTGTAAATATTGCTGAAACAGAAATTCCAAAAGCTGATGATGTTTCCACTGCACAACCTCTACTGTGTGATAATTCTTTGATGATTTCCCAAGAATACGAGAATGGTTATGGGTCTTATTTGCTTCCTCCTCTTTGGTCTGATCCTCCTCAGCCAGTCTTGGATAACGTTGACAATGATCCTCCGCCAATGAACAACACATTCAACAACAACTTTGCCTATAATGTGCAACCAATCCAAATCTGTCAACCTCCTTCTCATTATAGCAATGGCTTTCAACCCATCTATGGACGTGGGGATCAAGTTTGGAATATTAACTCCATGCAGACGTCCTCCATGAATGATCTTTTTTTAATGCCAACTGGTCAGGAACTCATCCATGGACGTGGGGATCAAGTTTGGGATATTAACAGCATCCAGACGACCACCTTGAATGATCATTTTTATGTGCCAGCTGAGGAACCCGTATTTGGATGTGGGAATCAAGTTTCTAATATTAACTACATGGTGACGGCCGACATGAATGGTTATCTTTTAGTGATAGCTGAGGAACCCAGTCCTTTGCTCGAACCTGCAGCTGCTGAGAAAAGTACTAGAGAATTTGATGCTCAACCTAGCTCTTCAAATCAGCCTATGCCTGTTGAAGGAGCTTATGATCATGCATCTTCAGTGCACAGGGAGGAGGAGAGGCAGAGCTCCCTGTTTGATATGCTGCAATATTTTGGATAAATTTTGTAAACCCCATTAACCTCTCAATTTTTAAAAAATACCATAAATAAATATCTTTAAAAAATGTCTATTATTTTCTGTTCCATAATTAATTTTAAAATAATATTCAGTATTTTAATTTAGTTAAAACTGTAACGACCCGGAAACCGGACCGTTACCGGCGCTAAGATCCAGATCGGCATAAGGCTGCCGGGACCCGTAGCAAGCCTAACATACATCCTGTATACCTGTTTAATCCCATAGATGATCATACATACTCATAAACCTGTAAACTTTTTCTTTCCTTTTATCAAGCTTAACCTGTGCATGCACATATCCATAAACATAAGCCACACACTGGAGCCCTCATCAAATGCTCCAATGGGGTACCATAACATACATTAAGCTTGGTTAAACATCAACATCATAAAAACATTTTATAGATCATGTGTCAAAGGGGATAACCATACACATAGGGTTAAGCACAATTTCTAATCCTCAATAACCTCATTACATAACATGACTATCCAAAACTTTTACATTACATCAACATATTTCTCATGTCCACATCTAGCTATTACATAACTCAAGATTTTACTCTTCTTGACCTCCTGGTCTATCCCGTACCTGCAAACCTGGGGGTTAAGGGAGAGGGGTAACCTACTAGAGCCCAGTGAGCAGAACAATAAAAACATTACATTAAAATTCATGCTTTCATGGAATGCATCAAATCACAAACATATCACATCAAGGATGAACTTGTCACCAATAGCCCTCTACATAGTCCAACTGTGCCAGGGGCGTAGAATGGGCCTCACTGGTCTTTCTCTTACATAGCATAACATAACATAACAGTCCAACTGTGCCAGGGGCGTAGAATCGGCCTCACTGGTCTTTCTCTTACATAGTGCCAGGGGCGTAGAATGGGCCTCACTGGTCTTCCATACCGTATCATCATCATATCATATCTTACGAGGACTAAAGAATCATCCAACATCCATCCACATCAACAACATAATATGCAATGCAACATATTCGTGAATTCTAATGCAAACAACCTAATATATCTCATAGCATTCATGATGCATGAATCATGCTAGAACTTTCATTAATTTAAAACATAAGGTTTATTCCACTCACCTCAAGCTAGCTCTGACAAGACTCTGAAGCAGCTGTCTCACTGCTGGGGTCCTCGGTTCCTCGTGTTCGAACCTACACAGGTGGACTCAAATGAGGGACCAAACATACATGAACATAACTCTAAACTACTCCCCAAAAACCCCTTAAAACACCTTAAAACAATCATAGAAATCATACAAAGGAAGGCTGAACAGGGCACTTTCGGCGGCAGATTCGGCGGTCGAAAGTCCCTCCAGAGCCGAAAGTCATGCACCTTCGGCGGCACTTTCGGCGGTCGAAGGTTCCCTCCAGAGGCAAAAGTCCAACTTTCGGGGGCAGGGTTCGGCAGCTGAAACAAGCCACCACAGGCAGGTTCGGCGGCCGAACCTGAGTTCTTCCAAAGGGCAGAACTCAGCCTCCTCCTGTACATATTGCCTCCCAAACCATACAAACATGCATAAACCTATTCTACAACACTCCCAAACATACATAACCAAGCATACAAGCACATAGGGATCTTAAACTAGCCTAAACCCCAACAACATTGCATTAAACACACATAAATCCATATATACAACATAAACCTATACATGTCATTCTACCCCATGAATCAACTTAAAACTTACTTAAAACATGCAAGGAGGGTCGGATCTAGGCTTACCTCTTGAAAATCGAGAGGAGAAGCGATCCAAACTCGAAGATGAGGAGAAATCAACCCTTTGGTCTCCAAGTTCCCAAAACTCGTTCTTTGCTCAAAAATCTTCATAACAAAGGTGAAAACTCATAAAAATCATAAAAGATTTGAAGGAAGAACTTAAGATCGGTATGAGGGCGGCGGAGACTCACCTTGGCCGAAAATGGGGAGAAAAGCTCGCCCATTCGGACATGGGGACCCCTTTATAGGTGGCTGGCCAGGCCACTTTCGGGGGCCTAACGTGCCTCCGCATGCATGCCATGTTCGGCGGCCGAACGTAAGGTTCGGCGGCCGAACCTGGACTTCCCTCACTTATGTCTTCGGGGGCCTAAAGCACTCCCGAAGCGCATGTGTGTTCGGCGGTCAAACTTGAGGTTCGGCGGCCGAACCTGGGTCTTCCTCCAAGGTTATTTTCGTGCAAAAACTCATTTTCTTTCTTACTTAAAATCATAAAATACATTAAAACGTTTCATAAAAACATGATTTTACCCTTCTAGGGTTTTCGACATCCGAGATTCCACCGGACGGTAAGAATTCCGATACCGGAGTCTAGCCGGGTATTACAAAAACACTATTATTTAATAACTACAAAAATAATTTATAAAAAACTATTTGTTATGATATTTAATTAACTATTAACCAACCACATATTCACAACTCTACATTATTTCAAAATCCTTTTCCTAATCTAATTACACTTCCTCATGAACATTTCCATTAAGATAAGGAAACCTAATATTTCAAAATCCTACGTGAAAAAAAGAAAGAAAATATAAAATGGAAATATTTGAATAAATACTTCTAATCCTTCCACAACTCTATATTATTTCAAAATCCCGTTCCTATTCTAAGAAGGAAACCTAATTTGTTTGAGTAATGGTCTGAAAAAATGGACACAAACATATAAATATTTCAACACCCACACATAACACATAACACATACGTTCATAAAAAACCCTTCTCTGATTTTCTGTTTTGTGTCAATCTAATGGAACAAAATCAGAACAAGAACAAAGGAGTTGCTGCAGATTGCAGTACTAGTAGCGATGACGTTGAGAGATATTTCAACTCGTTGCCTGTTGGGTATCGATTCGCTCCTAGTGATGACGAGCTGATTCGTTATTATTTACTGAGAAAGATCAACAATGAACACTTGCCTCCTAATAGAATTCATGTGGTTGATTTATATAACTATAGCCCTCAACAGCTCGCAGGTACGTCGTATTAATTTTGCATGCACGCACTTGCATGTCCTTCTTCTTCTTCAATAATGTAATTTTTTTTTTTGGGTTTTCTTTATTTTGCTGCAGAAACCTATAAACTGAACAGAGAAAGAGAAAGCCAGTGGTTTTTTTTCACGAGTAGGGAGAAAAAGTACCCGAATGGATCTAGAATGAAATGAAACGCAGGGGAATTAGGATATTGGAAACCTACAGGAACTGATAAAACAATCCTAGATGGAAAAAAACCTATGGGATTCAGAAAGTCTTTGGATTATTATGAGGGGAAGCAGCGTGATGGAACCAAAACCAACTGGAAAATGCATGAATATCTTCTTCATCAAAGCCTTGTTCCTTCAGGCGCTACGGCTAGAGGCAAAAACCCAATGCAGTCTAAGCAGGTATTCATCATTTTTTTTCTTTAAAAAAATTTATTATTTAGTTCATTTCATTAGTTTGTTCAAAGATTTTATAAAATATATTAAAACATCTTCCAAATTTTAAAAATTTTATTAATTAATTTTATATAGTTTTAACATTTTATTCATTCATTAATTATTAAAAAAAAAACTATCATTTAGTCCCATTGAAACTAAATTATTAGAGTCATTAATTATTAAATTTTTTAAAATTTTAAAAATATTATAATATATTTTTCTTTAGCTGAATGATTAATGAGATTTTCAATTTAAAAATTCTTGTAATTATAGATAAATTATGTTAACTAATCAATAGATAAATTATCTTAACTAGAAAAAAAAAAACAATTTTTACTTGTTTATATTTTTTGTGGGTTAGTTGGATGAATGGGTTCTATGCAAGATCTACAACAACAAAGCAGAAGACAAGAAAAACAAGTTTGGAACTGTAAATATTGCTGAAACAGAAATTCCAAAAGCTGATGATGTTTCCACTGCACAACCTCTACTGTGTGATAATTCTTTGATGATTTCCGAAGAATACGAGAATGGTTATGGGTCTTATTTGCTTCCTCCTCTTTGGTCTGATCCTCCTCAGCCAATCTTGGATAACGTTGACAATGATCCTCCGCCAATGAACAACACATTCAACAACAACTTTGCCTATAATGTGCAACCAATCCAAATCTGTCAACCTCCTTCTCATTATAGCAATGGCTTTCAACCCATCTATGGACGTGGGGATCAAGTTTGGAATATTAACTCCATGCAGACGTCCTCCATGAATGATCTTCTTTTAATGCCAACTGGTCAGGAACTCATCCATGGACGTGGGGATCAAGTTTGGGATATTAACAGCATCCAGACGACCACCATGAATGATCATCTTTATGTTCCAGCTGAGGAACCCGTATTTGGATGTGGGAATCAAGTTTCTGATATTAACTACATGGTGACGGCCGACATGAATGGTTATCTTTTAGTGATAGCTGAGGAACCCAGTCCTTTACTCGAACCTGCAGCTGCTGAGAAAAGTACTAGAGAATTTGATGCTCAACCTAGCTCTTCAAATCAGCCTATGCCTGTTGAAGGAGCTTATGATCATGCATCTTCAGTGCACAGGGAGGAGGAGAGGCAGAGCTCCCTGTTTGATATGCTGCAATATTTTGGATAAATTTTGTAAACCCCATATAACCTCTCAATTTTTAAAAAATACCATAAATAAATATCTTTAAAAAATGTCTATTATTTTCTGTTCAATAATTAATTTTAAAATTATATTCAGTATTTTAATTTAGTTAAAACACTATTATTTAATAATTAAAAAAATAATTTATAAAAAACTATTTATTATGATATTTAATTAACTATTAACTGACCACATATTCACAACTCTACATTATTTCAAAATCATTTTCCTAATCTAATTACACTTCCTAATCTATTAACTGAAATTATAGAGCACTCTTTTATAATTTCGAAAGCAATAAAATATTGAATATTTTAGCTATTTATACATGTGCAAAAAGTTAGAATGAGGTTTTTTTAGGATAAATTATATTTAGTTCTTAAATTTTAATATAATTAATGAATATTATTTCAGTTTTTTTGTCTTGGAAATTTGTTGCCAAGCTATATGGCAGAAGAAGAGTTTGGGTTGACAAGCAAAGGACCTCTTACTTTGCCTTGCGATTAAGAGCTCTTAGAGTCAAGATGTGGAAAAAGCATTATTGATATCCATAGCTAGCTGCTGTTCATTGTCTTTCAATCTCCAACATATAGAAACAAGCAATCAACTACCAATATTTGTGTTTTATTTGTTAAATTTTTACAAAATTCTTAATTTTAAAATTGAGAATTCTATTAAATTGTGTCAATCCCTATGCATTGTTCTTGAATTTAATTGCAACTGTTCAAAGAATTTTTAGGTTGGGGTTATGAATATATTTGTCTAGAAAAAATTGAAAGAATTTTAGAGTAGAGAGAACAAGAATAAGATTCTGACAGGAAAGGTTATTACTTAATTATCCCTTAGTATAAGCATTCTTTGATTTCCAACTTGCGTTGGCCAAAGCTAGCTTTTATTTTGCCTTATACCAGTTTTCATCTGCTTTCTTGATCTCCCTAATTCTGTTATGCCATTTTATTGGATACCATTTCCTTTGTCTTATCCAACTGAAGTTCAGTGAACTTCTTATGCTCAAACAGCTTTTCTTTCCTGGAAATCATTCTGAATTTAGTTCTTCCTCTTCCTTAGATATCTTGGAAAGCTCAGCCACTGAAGAATGGAGCAGTTCTGTACTTGAGCTGGACATTTATTCAGCTTTCTAGACTTCTTGAAAAAAGATGTTCTTTGAGCTTGGGTTCTCTCTGCAGTGGTCAAAGCTAGGAGTACTCAATAAAATAAGCTTTTGCAGGCTTGCTTTCTCCTATAAATTAGCAGAATGATGAGTCAAGGTGTTGATAGTATTTTCAATTTCATTGAAGGCATTCGCTTGATGAATAGCTTCTAATGACGGATTGAAGTAATGTCTTAATGCCTGCTTCTGTCGCTGCAAAGAGTCAAAGGAGGGACTGTATCCTGAGTTTTTGACTTTGATGGGGTTGGGATATTCTAGTTATTATTTAACAATAATATATAAGGGGGTGTCAGTGATTTTCTTGGGAAAATTGTATCAATGGTAACTCAGCCTTCAATTTTGGTTCATAATCTCTTGTTATGCATTTGAAACTGATTCTCATATGTCAAAAATGATGCGTGTAGGTTGATTAGTTGGACACAACATATCATCTTTTGTGATTTGAAAATTATGGGTAGTGACAATAATTGGGCAGGAACAAAAATTTTGCATTTTTTATGAAAAATATGAATTTACAATTGAATATGCATCCTTACAAATCTAATTGCGACTCTTTAGCAGCTGCAAATTGGTAATTGATGTCTTGTTGCATGATGCTGGAAAGGGAAAGATGATGAACAGCAACTGCTAGCTATGGACACCAGCACTGCTCTCTCTACATCTTTAGAGGCATTCTGTCTGATCAGAGCAATTGCATATTCTATAAGGTCTGCATCACAAGGTAGTGTGAGTGGCCCCTCACTTTGCAATCCAAACTCTTCTTCTGCCATGTTGAATAGCTCTCTGATGATTTCATTGTTAAGATATTCTAGGGAAAGAAGGAATCGTTTTTGATCTGCAGAGTACACAACAAAATGGCCTTTCTCAGCTATCAATGAAGTATCTATACTTCCTATGTTTTGTGACGACATGATTCTTCTTCGCCTGATAGCAGCCATCTTCTGCCATTTCCTGGCTAATTTCAGAAGTTTCTTGGTACTGATCATATTTTTATTCTATAAGAACTGAAAGTTGAGAGGAAAATAAAGGAAGAAACCTTTAGATTCTAAAATACTGAATGCAAATTTTTGATGGGTACAAGGGAAAGTATGTGACTTGGTTATATATTCACATGGCCAGACAATCTGTTTACAAGGTTGACATGTTTGTTTATGTTTGAAAGTTAACCCATCAAGAATCTGAATCTACTTTTGATGGGTAAATTTAATGAAGACACTGTTCAAACATATATGGTGCTGTGATCTTGACAAATATATGGAAGCATTGGTAACACACTGCAACATGGATCAACTGTGCCTCTGAATTTGTGGTTCAGAAAAGACATGGACATGCTTAGAACTTGGTTGGCAGTCTAGATATGAGACCAATGTGGATGTGTTCCAATCCTAAAATTAATGTTGGTGTGATTATATGTGTTGCAATTTGTATTTGCTGTTTTGGTACGTTTTCTTTGTCGTGGTTGTCTGCATAAGTATAACGAAGTCAGCCGTTAACACTGATCTTATAGATGGCTGAAATCCACAACTTGAATCAAATTCTGATATTATATTAATTTTTAGAGAGAGTGCAGTCAAAATATTAATTATTAATTTATTTTATATAAATTTATATAGGTGATTGAGTTATCACTAAATCACATTATTATTATTTATTATTATTATTATTTATCAAGTTTAAAAAGTTGCCAAATTAGCAGCTTTTTAGTATATAGATCTTGATATTTTATTACTTTTAAAATTATATCATACGAATTATTTAATATTATAGAGGTAAGATTTACTTTTACGAGTTATATCAAAATTAATATATATTATATTTTTAAAATTTAATATTTTAATTTCTATATTTTAACTTTATCAAATTAAAACCCTTCAAAAAAAAAGGTATTTGTCAATTTAAAAAAGTTAAAATATAGATGTTAAACTATTTATTTTTAAAATATTAAAAAATATAAGTATTAATTTGATGAAATTTAAAAATAAAAAAATACTATACATTTAAGACTATTTTAGTCATTCAAAAATAATTAATGGGAAATTAGTGGGAGATTTTTTTGTCACATAATTTTTATTCATTTTATTTTTTTAACATATATTTAAGACATATAATTTTTTATTAATTTTTTAATTATATTTATTTTAAAAATATTTAATTTTAATAAATATTAATAAATATTTTGAGAAATTTTTTAAAAATAAAATAAAATTACAATAATAAATTTATAAGTTATTATAATATAAAAAAGGACGTGAATAATAATTTTAAGATAATAAAAAATAAATAAATAAAAATTATGTGAGAGAGAAAGTATAAAAGTAACTTATTCTATTATAAAATTATAAATATTTTAATTAATATGTGATTTTGATAGTTTAAACTAGACGATATTTTAGTTTTTAAATTATAGTTGATTTTTAATTTTTTGGTATAGAACACTTTAATTCTCCAATTTATGTTTTTAATTTCTAACTAATATTGTTTTATCAATTTCGTCTTGATATATGTTTATCGAATTAATTATTTTTTATCAATACCAATTCTTAATTTATCCTAAAAAAATCTCAATCTAACTTTTTGCACATATAAATAACTAAAATATTCAAGACTTTATTGCTTTTGAAATTATAAAAGAGTGCTCCATAATTTCAAGTATTTTTAATTTCAGGATCTGATATTGACTTTGTCCTGTATTATTCTGTCACAAAGTAAATATCAGATCCTGAAATAAAAAAATGAGAGAAACTTGTAATTCTTTGTATTAAAAAAAAAACATTTTGACGTCAAAAAAAAAAAATAAAGCAAAATCCATAACCGGGTTTACAAAATTTAGCCAAAATATTGCAGCATATCAAACAGGGAGCTCTGCCTCTCCTCCTCTCCGTGCACTGAAGATGCATGATCAGAAGCTCCTTCAATAGGCATAGGCTGAATTTTTTATAGAAAAAAATCTGTGAACAAACTAATGAAATGAACTAAATAATGAATTTTTGATAGAAAAAAAATGATGAGTACCTGCTTAGGCTGCAGTGGGTTTTTGCCTCTGGCCGTAGCGCCTGAAGGAATAAGGCTTTGATGAAGAAGATATTCATGCATCTTCCAGTTGGTTTTGGTTCCATCACGCTGCCTCCCCTCATAATAGTCCAAAGACTTTCTGAATCCCAGAGGTTTTTTTCCATCTAGGATTGCTTTATCAGTTCCTGTAGCCTTCCAATATCCTAATTACCCTGCGTTTCATTTCGGTCTAGATCCATTCGGGTACTTTTTCTCCCTACTCGTGAAAAAATACCACAGACTTTCTCTTTCTCTATTCAGTTTATAGGTTTCTGCAACAAAATAAAGAAAACCCAAAAAAAAAAATTACATTATTGAAGAAGAAGAAGGACGTGCATGTACTGGCAAATCCAAATCCGTCTTAATAGAGTTTAGGCGGAATAGGTATATGTGCAAACCTGTCCGACTGACATTTCAAAAAATCGCTAGCATTTATTCAATAAAATTCAAATAATATATATATATATAAAATTAAATATATAATTTAATTTATAATTTTTACACAAAAAATCAGTTAATATTATAATTTTTTATCATTAATTTTTAAAATTTAAATTTTATAAAAGTGTATTATTTAACCTATAAATTTTATAAAATATAATTATTTAATTTCTAAAATTTTAAAACTCTTGTACGGATTAAACAATTACAATTTTATAAAAAATAAAATTATGGTATCAACATACTTTTAAGTAAAGTTGAAGAGTCAAATTACATATTTTATCTCAAATAAATAAATTAGAGTATATAGAACTATGGGGCTCATTACGTCTGACACCACTGTAATGATGAAACTTGTAAATTAGGAAATTAACTTGTAAAAAATTAATAATTAAATTAAAATAAATTTTAATTTTTAATTTGATAAATTTAATTCAATTTTAAACTAAACGAATGGATGAAATTACACTATTTACACAATTTCATGAGGTTTGGAAATTGATATTAAATTAAGATATTCAAAAACAAAAATCAGCAGCACTTCTATTTGATACTAGAAATTTTTTTTTTTATAACCCAATAAAATTAAAGGGAAAATAACTGTTTTAAAATTTTCATTTGTTGAATTTCATCAATCAATTTCTCAAACAAATATGTATACATTTCACAAAACATCTCAGCATCAACAAATATTCAAAGAGGAGAATGAATAAAAAAAAGAAGAAACAAATTTCCAAAGAGGAAAAAACTGAAATTTAATTATATTAAAAATTAAGTATTAAAATATAATTTATTTTAAAAATACCTATTTCCAACTTTTTGACACATATAAATTACTAAAATAGTCAGACTTTATTGTTTTAAAAATTATAAAAAAACTTAATTTTTAATTTCAGGATCTAAATTTGACTTTATAATAAAATAGTATATTATATTAATATTGTAACATTTTAGTCAAAATCAATCCAAATAAATTTTTGATTTATTTTTGACTTTACTCAAAATTATTAATCTTAATTATTTAGTAATTTTTTCTAACTATTTATACATTTATTGTCCGGTAAATCTATCAATTTTCTTTTAACTATTTATAAATATATCAATTTTTTTACAAATAAATACGCTATTAACAAATAATAACATTTCGAAAGACGTCGACATATTATTTGAAATAAAACTGTTTAGGCTCCGTAAGAAGTTTTAATCAATAAAGTTTAGTTAAGAAGAAATTCAGAAAATAAAAAAGTAAAAACTGAAATTTTTTATTAAATTATCAAAAATTAAAAGGTGTTTCACAGCTAAGAAAATGACTATTTATAATAGAAAAAATTTTAATATAAAAAATTATGAAAAAATTTTATAAAAATAATTAAATAATAAAATTAACTCCTTTGATGATAGAATTTTGAGCTTAAATTTTGTGATAGACTTGTGACTTTTAAAAATCGTGCCTCTTTAAAAAACTATTATGGACTTTCAACGAAAATTAATAATAGACATTAAAATCGATCTAAATTTATCCTAAAATCTAATGTTAATTGCTCCATATCACAAGAGCAGCTCAATTCCAGGAATTTGATTGGAAAATTGGTGTCAATGGTAACTCATCATTTATAATTTTGCTTAATAATCTCTTAATTTTTCTATATTTTGAACTGATGTTCAGATGATATGCGTCGGTTGATTTATTGGACACAGCAATCATCTGTTGTGATTTTGAAAATTATGGATAGTGAATAATAATTGGGAAGGCACAAAAATTTTGGATGTTTTTATGAAGTATGTGACTCTTTAGCAGCTGCAAATTGGTAATTGATGTCTTGTTGCTTGATGCTGGAAAGGGAAATATGATGAACAGCGACTGCTGGCTAGGGACACCAACACTGCTCTCTCGTAGCATTCTGTCTGATCAGAGCAATGGCATATTCTATAAGGTCTGCATCACAAGGTAGCGGGATCATTTCATTTCATTGTTAAGACACTCCAGGGGAAGAAGGAAGCGTTTTTTATCTGCATAGTACACAACAAAATGGCGTTTCTCAGCAACTGATGAAGTATCTATACTTCCAACTTTTTGTGACAAGTGATTCTTCTTCACCTGATAGTAGCCAACTTTTGCCATTTCCTTGCCAATTTCAAAAGTTTCTGGTTACTGATCATCTTGTTAATCTATAAGAATTGAAAGTTGGGAGGGAAATAGAGAAAGAAACCTCTAGATTCTAAAATGCTGAATGCAAGTTTTTTTATGGGCATAAGGGAAAGTATTTGACTTGGTTATATATTTGCAAGGATAGACAATCCATTTCATGGAGCTCCCACAAGGCAGGGCTGCATGAAAGCAAAACCATGTGAAAGGTGGTTGTGAAAGCTCGTTTACAAGGTTGGCATGTTTAACAATTAACCCCTCAAGTTTGAGACTAAGCATGTAATATATACATGCTTCTGTCTAGTGGTTTACCAGCAAATAAGAATGGAGCTTGGAAAGCTAAGCCTCTGACGAATGGAGCAGTTCTTGTACTTGAGCTGGACAATTATTCAGCTTTCTAGACTTACTAAAAAGAGATGTTCTTTGAGCTTGGGTTCTCCATAGAGCTAGTAACACTCCCTTTGATTTTCTGCTAAATGATCCATAACCTTTTGCAGGCTATTGCTTTCTCCTATAAATTAGCAGAATGATGTGTCAAGGTGATGATAATATTTTCAATGTCATTAAAGGCATTAGTTTGATGGATAGCTTCTAATGACATATTGAAGTAATCTACTAATGCCATTTTCTTGCCATTTTGGGGAGCTTCTTGGGACTGATCGTCCTGTTATTACTCTATAAAGGCAAAGACCTATGGAGAAACTGTGCTTCTAAAAGTACTAGAGGAGTGAAATCTGAATGCTGATCTTGTGATGGGTAGAAGGCAAAGTAGTGGCTCGGTTTTTGATGTGAACCAGCATGGGAAGCAAGGCAAGGATCCCTTGGAGCTACAACAAGGACCATTGACAAGGAATAAAGCAAGGAAGTACGGCGTTACTCTTGGATTGCATATTCAAGAATTTATTACAAGAGAGATGACTGAAATTGCTAGGGATAAGTGCGAGAAGGAACTTGAAGGTCATTCGAAGCTGATTACGTTGCTGGGTGTATGCATGGATGAAGCAGAAGCAAATTGAAGATTTGTAGCGCTCGCTACCATTATCAAAGTCGCGCTCGCGACATTCAGTTAGCCGAAGATACTTTTGTGTTTTGTGGAAGTTAATTTTGGAGCACATCATGGAGGAAGATAGTGGAGAATCAGCCCGAACCATAAGCAGGTTGTGGTTTCGTCCCTGAGGTTGTGGTTTCTGCTGAAACTATTGAGGCATACGAGAATGTGGTTGGTTTTAAAGACTTGGCAGTTATTTTTGTTATTTTAGCTTGTTTCCCTGTTGGGATAGGATTTCTGACTTAGTATTTGTTTTCCTTTTCCAACTAGGTTTAGGTTTTGCCTTACACTATAAATAAGGCCTTAAATTCTTATATCAGACACTTTCTTTGTTTTTTTGACAAATTTAATTCAGATTTGCTTTATGCAAATTTCGGCCTTCTTTGAGAGAGTGAGAGTTTGCTTCTTTCATTGATTGCATCACGAATCAGACCAACTTATCAATTTCGATTGTGGCGTTCTTCTGATCCGTTCTACAAAATCCTTCCGTTATTAGTGTTCTAGCTTCGCTAAGCTTAGGGTGCTATAGAGGGTGGTTTATCCACGTTCTTGGAATCTATATCAGAGGTGCGACGGGGTTTGAGGATTAAGTGCCATAGGGTTCCGCGTCATTTGGTATCAGAGCCAACAACAGGTAAATCTTTATCTATCTGTCTTTCTAGGGCTGTGTTATATTTTCGTTTTTTTGGTATCTTAGTTTCGAATTTCGTTAGGGTTCATTATCTTCAATTCGTTTCTGTTCAATTCGATTCCAATTGTTAGGTCCTGGATTGTCCATCCAAAATCATTGTGTTGCTTGCTATTTTGTTATTTGGCAATTCGGTTTCTTTTAGCAGCCATTATTTCCCTTCGAACTGAATCTGTTAGTGAATTTTTTTTTTTTGATACACACTCAAGAATTTCGTGTGGTGTTGTTTGAGACCCAAGCAAGGGGATAGTGAGAGCAAAAAAAAAAAAAAAAAAAAAAAAAAAAATTGCTCCAACAAAAAAATTTCTTTTTAGTCTTGCTATTTAAGTATTAAGGATCAGTTCTAGGTGGGTTACAATTAAGTGAAAATTTTGCTTCAGATTTTTTTTTTTTTCCACCATTGAGGGGCTGCTGTTCTTTTATTTCAAATTGCATAGTATAGTAGCATTCTTGGGGTGTCTTCAAACCAGCGTTTGGGGTAGAAGATTTAGGTCCATAAATCAGCTTACCAAGAGCGAGTTGGTTTTGATACATTCTGACCAGAATTGTCTATTTTATTGCCCTCTTGTTTCTATTTTGTTTTTGAGCTAGCGTTGAAATTCCATTACATTGCTGAGTATCATTTGTTTGTTTCGATACTTAGTTTTCAATCGTGTAGTGCAAACGTTCTTGTGCTGCCTCCGGATACTTGTCAAGTTGTCTTCTAGGTGTCTAGGGATTAGGATCCTACTTTTTTTGAACGTACTTGGCAGATTGGTGAGTGAACCTTGGTTCTGAAGTGCAATCAAAGAATCGGCAATAGTGAGGTAAGAGCGAAACACTTGTGAATTCTTTCTTTCAGTTACTAATTGTTTCTTGTGAGTTTCTCTGTTGTGGTCATGACTAGTGGGAATGGTAAAGATGTTGCTTCAATTTCTAGCAATTTTGAGACATATATGCAGCAAAGTAATGAGAAGATGGAAGAGATGGCAAGAATGATGGCCACCCTACAAGAGAACATGAATCTAATGATGAGGGAGAGGGTACAACAGCCCGCACCTCCAGTGAGATTACCACAACGAATCTTACCAAGGGGAGCAAGAGGAGGTCGAGGTGATCAGGAAGAGGTGGCTGAAAACTACCAAATTGTGACTGACAATGACCTTAGTTCCATCAAGATGAAGGTACCCGAATTTAAAGGGAATAACAATGCGGAAGAATACATTGAATGGGAGCGAAAGGTGGAACAAATTTTTGAGTGTCATAATTACTCAGAAGAAAAGAAGTCCCATATCGCAGCCGTGGAATTTAGGGGATATGCTACATTCTGGTGGGATCAACTCAAGTCTAGTAGAAGAGGAAAAGGATTGCGACCCGTGCCGGAGTGGGAGGCCTTGAAAGACTTAATGAGAACAAGGTTTGTTCCTTCTCATTACTATAGGGATTTGTATAATAGGTTGGCAAGACTGGTCCAAGGTGGTAAGAGTGTTGAAGAATACCACAAGGAGATGGAGATGACCATGGCCAGGGCTGACATGGAGGAGGATGAACACAGGCTAATGTCCAGATTTCTGGGAGGTCTAAATTCCAACATTGCAAGTGAGCTGGAAATGTATGATTACAATTCCATGGAAGAGTTAGTTGAGAAGGCCATGAAGATTGAAAGGAAAATCAAGAACAAGAGCTCCACCAAATATGGGAAGTTCCAGAATGTGGGAGGAAGTAGTTCAACCTTTAAGGGGTCTTCAAATGATTTGCCCTCAAAAGGTGGAGATTTCAAGAATTCCTTCCAAAGGAGCAATCCTCCACCTACAAGTGGAAAAGGGATGAATGGAGGTTCAAATAAGCAGCAGTCAGGTATTCCTAATACTACTCCTAGTAG